>NC_057813.1:34627353-34644208 GCF_018294505.1 Triticum aestivum | reverse complement strand
AAGAAGAGTTGTATATGATGCAACCGGAAGGTTTTGTCGATCCAAAGGGAGCTAACAAAGTGTGCAAGCTCCAGCGATCCATTTATGGACTGGTGCAAGCCTCTCGGAGTTGGAATAAACGTTTTGATAGTGTGATCAAAGCATTTGGTTTTATACAGACTTTCGGAGAAGCCTGTATTTACAAGAAAGTGAGTGGGAGCTCTGTAGCATTTCTGATATTATATGTGGATGACATATTGCTGATTGGAAATGATATAGAATTTCTGGATAGCATAAAGGGATACTTGAATAAAAGTTTTTCAATGAAAGACCTCAGTGAAGCTGCTTACATATTAGGCATTAAGATCTATAGAGATAGATCAAGACGCTTAATTGGACTTTCACAAAGCACATACCTTGACAAAATTTTGAAGAAGTTCAAAATGGATCAAGCAAAGAAAGGGTTCTTGCCTGTGTTACAAGGTGTAAAGTTGAGTAAGACTCAATGCCCGACCACTGCAGAAGGTAGAGAGAATATGAAAGATGTTCCCTATGCATCAGCCATGGGATCTATCATGTATGCAATGCTGTGTACCAGACCTGATGTGTGCCTTGCTATAAGTTTAGCAGGGAGGTAACAAAGTAATCCAGGAGTGGATCACTGGACAGCGGTCAAGAACATCCTGAAATACCTGAAAAGGACTAAGGATATGTTTCTCGTATATGGAGGTGACAAAGAGCTCACCGTAAAAGGTTACGTTGATGCAAGCTTTGACACTGATCCGGACGATTCTAAATCGCAAACCGGATACGTGTTTACATTAAACGGTGGAGCTGTCAGTTGGTGCAGTTCTAAACAAAGCGTCGTAGCGGGATCTACATGTGAAGCGGAGTACATAGCTGCTTCGGAAGCAGCGAACGAAGGAGTCTGGATGAAGGAGTTCATATCCGATCTAGGTGTCATACCTAATGCATCGGGTCCAATGAAAATCTTTTGTGACAATACTGGTGCAATTGCCTTGGCAAAGGAATCCAGATTTCACAAAAGGACCAAACACATCAAGAGACGCTTCAACTCCATCCGGGATCTAGTCCAGGTGGGAGACATAGAGATTTGCAAGATACATACGGATCTGAATGTTGCAGACCCGTTGACTAAGCCTCTTCCACGAGCAAAACATGATCAGCACCAAAGCTCCATGGGTGTTAGAATCATTACAGTGTAATCTAGATTATTGACTCTAGTGCAAGTGGGAGACTAAAGGAAATATGCCCTAGAGGCAATAATAAAGTTATTATTTATTTCCTTATAATCATGATAAATGTTTATTATTCATGCTAGAATTGTATTTACCGGAAACATAATACATGTGTGAATACATAGACAAACAAAGTGTCACTAGTATGCCTCTACTAGACTAGCTCGTTAATCAAAGATGGTTATGTTTCCTAACCATGAACAATGAGTTGTTATTTGATTAACGAGGTCACATCATTAGTAGAATGATCTGATTGACATGACCCATTCCATTAGCTTAGCACCCGATCGTTTAGTATGTTGCTATTGCTTTCTTCATGACTTATACATGTTCCTATGACTATGAGATTATGCAACTCCCGTTTACCGGAGGAACACTTTGGGTACTACCAAACGTCACAACATAACTGGGTGATTATAAAGGAGTACTACAGGTGTCTCCAATGGTCGATGTTGGGTTGGCGTATTTCGAGATTAGGATTTGTCACTCCAATTGTCGGAGAGGTATCTCTGGGCCCTCTCGGTAATACACATCACATAAGCCTTGCAAGCATTACAACTAATATGTTAGTTGTGAGATGATGTATTACGGAACGAGTAAAGAGACTTGCCAGTAACGAGATTGAACTAGGTATTGGATACCGACGATCGAATCTCGGGCAAGTAACATACCGATGACAAAGGGAACAACGTATGTTGTTATGCGGTCTGACCAATAAAGATCTTCGTAGAATATGTAGGAGCCAATATGGGCATCCAGGTCCCGCTATTGGTTATTGACCAGAGACGTGTCTCGGTCATGTCTACATTGTTCTCGAACCCGTAGGGTCCGCACGCTTAAGGTTACGATGACAGTTATATTATGAGTTTATGCATTTTGATGTACCGAAGGTTGTTCGGAGTCCCGGATGTGATCACGGACATGACGAGGAGTCTCGAAATGGTCGAGACATAAAGATTGATATATTGGAAGTCTATGTTTGGACATCGGAAGTGTTCCGGGTGAAATCGGGATTTTACCGGGTTACCGGGAGGTTACCGGAACCCCCCGGGAACCATATGGGCCATCATGGGCCTTAGTGGAAAGGAGAAAGGGGCAGCCCAAGGGGGCTGCGCGCCTCCCCCCTTCCCCTAGTCCTATTAGGACTAGGAGATGTGGCCGGCCACCCCTCTCCCTCTTTCCCCCTTGGGAATCCTAGTTGGAATAGGATTGGGGGGGGGGGAGTCCTACTCCCGGTAGGAGTAGGACTCCTCCTGCGCCTCTCCCTCTTGGCCGGCGCACCCTCCCCCCTTGGCTCCTTTATATACGGAGGCAGGGGCACCTCTAAACACACAAGTTGACACAAGTTGATCCACGTGATCGATCCCTTAGCCGTGTGCGGTGCCCCCTGCCACCATATTCCTCAATAATACTGTAGCGGAGTTTAGGCGAAGCCCTGCTGCTGTAGTTCATCAAGATCGTCACCACGCCGTCGTGCTGACGGAACTCTTCCCCGACACTTTGCTGGATCGGAGTCCGGGGATCGTCATCGAGCTGAACGTGTGCTCGAACTCGGAGGTGCCGTAGTTTCGGTGCTTGATCGGTTGGATCGTGAAGACGTACGACTACTTCCTCTACGTCGTGTCATCGCTTCCGCAGTCGGTCTGCGTTGGGTACGTAGACAACACTCTCCCCTCGTTGCTATGCATCACATGATCTTGCGTGTGCGTAGGAAATTTTTTGAAATTACTACGAAACCCAACAGTTGGGTCATGAGACCCATGCTTGTAATATTTCGCTCCTCGGAGCCTATTGATTAAATACTTGAGTCATAGAGTCATGTTGTGATGCCATGTTGTGTTTGCACATATCGAGCATATTGTGTGTATGTTATTGAAATGCTTGGTATGTGTGGGATCTGACTATCTAGTCGTTTATCTTCAGTAGCCTCTCTTACCGGGAAATGTCTCCTAGTGTTTCCACCGAGCCATGGTAGCTTGCTACTGCTCCGGAACACTTAGGCTGGCCGGCATGTGTCCTTCTTCGTTCCTGTGTCTGTCCCTTCGGGGAAAATGTCACGCGATGAATACCAGAGTCCTGTTAGCCCGCTACAGCCCGGTTCACCGGAGTCCTGCTAGCCCAGTGCTACAGCCTGGATTCACTCGCTGATGACCGACACGTTTGATGCTGGGTCATGGATGCCTGTCCCTGTAAGTTTGTGCCACTTTGGGTTTACGACTAGCCATGTCAGCCCGGGCTCCTTATCATATGGATGCTAGCGACACTGTCATATACGTGTGCCAAAAGGCGCAAACGGTCCCGGGTAAAGGTAAGGCGACACCCGTGGGAATACCGTGCGTGAGGCCGCAAAGTGATATGAAGTGTTACATGCTAGATCTATGTGGCATCGAGTCGGGGTCCTGACAGCGTTGGTATCAGAGCTTGACTGCCTGTAGGATTACCAAGCCAAACTGGTCGAAGTTGAGTCTAGAAATTCTTTAGTTATATAAGGGAATTGATTGTGGGATGGAACGTAAGGCTCTTTTTACTCCTTATACCTCATGGCCTTCTGATCTGAGTCATCATCTTCTCTTCTACGGGGATTAAGAACTAGGCTATCTCTTCTTTCCATCAGGATCACGTGTTACTAATCCGTAGACTTATAAGATTGTTGGATTAAGCCTCAGTTCAGTTTCTACCTCTGTATGTTAATTATTGATCTCGAAACCTTGATATTGTGCTTCTGAGTGGTTATGCCACCATTTTGTGAATGTCTCAAATCTCTTCTGAGCATTTACAGCCGTTATGCTGTCCGAGTCATCCCAGGTTTCTAAGTAGTCTGATGCATTGCAAATCCTTTCTTCCCGTTTCAATGTTCCCATAGGCCAGATTAACCACACTAATCAGTGAGTTGAGGTACTCCGTTAACTTGACATATATGTTGGAGATATTATTATGACCCTAGGTGTCTTAGGGGATCATCTAGTAATTTAGCCATGATTTTTGTTCCCAGTGTGATGATTCTGGCCATCATTCTCGAAAGCATCCCGTGATGCTACTTAGTAGTAGGTATTCTACTCCTTGGGCTTTGAACCGAGATTCACTCTACCTACTTCATGTTGATAGTAATTGCTAGTGCCTTTAGGATATTAGTAACCTTTGCGATAGTCCTGGAAGTTCGTGGTATCTTCTTCTTCCAAATACCATGAACTACTTATGGCAGAAGTTCCTCGTTGAACTGAAATATCACAACAGGATTATTCTTGATGAGTTCTCCATTATATGTTATGTCTCTGCCAGTTCTACTTTTCTGCATGGGTTATCCGGAAGAAACATGTTGAACTTGGTTCGACATACTAATCTATGTATCCACAACCCAGAAAGTTATATGTTCCTTTGAGTTGTCCCTCTTTAACTTGTCTACTGACCTTCGTCTATCAGTTGATAGTCAAGAGTATGTGTGCGTTCGTTTATCGATGCCTATTACTCTTGTGGTCCGTCAAGCCATTCTATCGCGGAATGACTAGGAGAAACAAACTCCAGTACCTCTTCCATATCTAGGATTGGGTCAAAGCAATTGTGCTCCGCAGATCAAAATGCCAGCCCAGCTTTTGATTCTGTTCTACCCTGAAGTATTACCGTCTTTATGTCAGGATTTTCATGAGAATTGCACCGGCTCTTGTGAATTCTTGATGTAGTGATACTTCTCGCCATTATTATTCATCCCTCGGTTCCGTGTTGTCGCAACCGGAATGCCGACAAGTGAATCGTGATGTGTGAATTCAATACTCCTAGCAACCTTGTTGCTTGGTAGTTAATGGGAAATAATTTCATTCTTAGCGTGCTGGTTTTGAATCATCATTCTAAGGTTGATCATGCTACCTAGTCCTTGTTCTCGGTGCACTCCTCGATCGATGAGTTAGGATTATTCAAATCTTCGCTCTATTGATCATATCGTCTTGCCTCAAAAGGCAAGATTGTTCTCGAGCTTAGCAACATATCGGTGGTTCGTGATTTCCGAATATCTTCTCGGAAGTATTACCAGGTTGTTCCCTGACTGTTGTGTTGGGCTCGTGATCAAGTTGGTTTCTTGTGAACCACCCTTTCTCCAAGAATCTGTGTTAGATATCCCTGAGCTAGTTGGTTAAGTTAGACAACAACTTGGAGAGTTGGAAGATAAAAGCTTGCCTGACTTAGTTCGTTCCAAAGGGATATTCTTGTGTAGTGTGTGTTGACGAAAGATGATATCTTCATCGATTGGTCCCTGTGATCAGTTGTTGGACCTATTGTCTTACCCCATCTTTGATTTGAGTATGGGCTATCATCCAATCAGACCAGAAGCAACGATATTCGTAATGTTGTCTTATTCGTGGTTGATCCCTCGAGCATACACCATTACATTTTTGGCCTGACCAATGCTATCACTTGTTCACTTAACTATGGAATTCCTTTTAAAAGGAAACCCAGATGAATTGTTGTTGTGCCCATTGACAACATCCTTATCTCCTCCATGAATTGTGAACATTGAGCTAGTGTTGGAAACTTTGAAAGCATTTCTTCATGCTAGTTCATGAAGCATATGTTTGGATGAAGGTAGTGACTTCCTTTAATTCATGTGCATCTGATGCAAGTTGCCGCCGTGGATTCGAGAAAGTCAATGTTGCTTTCTTTGGAATCATTCCAAATCAGTCATGCACACGTGCGAAGAATGCTGTGGTTTGAAGACTTGCAACCTTCAATCTATATGTATCCCTAGCACACCAAGCCACTGATTGATTTGTTCAAGGAGAAGGAGTTCCTTCATAAGAGCTAATCCGGACTTATGAAAGAACTTCGATACCCTCGTTGATGGTTTCCCCTCCTGAACTCGGTAGTGTTTTATTGTAAGACTACCATGTGGGCATGCTTGTCTGGGACAACGTGTTCACATGTTAGTAGCAGAATCAGCTCATGTTTTGGAGCTTGCTATCGTAGTTCATCTCCCGAGAATCCCGCAACGTCATCTCGTCGATTTGTGTTGCAAACTTTCATTTTTCTTCCTAAGACTCGATGAGCCTGGAATATCCTAACACCAACCAGAGCTGAATCTCAGGCAGATATGATGGTTGGAACATTTCCCTAAGAACTATAATATTGGTCTCTCGATAACCGGTAAGGTGGATGTCGTGGCCAACACACCCATCCGGTAGACCTATTATTATAGTATCTTGTTTGAGGAAGTTGGCCACCCCCCTCCCCATAGGGATTTCGTAGGATTACTCCCTAGTTGCCCCTATGGATTTCTGTGTTCCGAAGTCCGACCTTTTTACTTGATGTTCTAGATATCAAACCATATCTATGGGTGGGTTACACTAGCACATCAAGGAGAACATTAGAAGCGGAGTGCTAAATGTCTCTCGGTCGATCATCCAGATTTTTATTCCCTTGGCCTCGCTAAGGTGAAATCTGAGAAGGTGTTATCTTCCTTTGCATCTGCATCATCCATCATTAGCCATCATGGTAGCAAGTTGTGTTGCCAGGACCCTTGACACGGATGTTGGTGAAACCTTGATGAATATGGAAATGCTCAAGTTCTTGAGAGCACGCACAAGCGTTACGTGTTATCATCAGCTCTAACTGGGATTACTCTCAGTTTCCTCGGCAATGCTATGACCTCTTCAAACAGTGAATTCACTCCCTATTGTTGGGTTCTTCCCCAGTTACCAGAATCATTCCTAGCATTTGCATTTTGTTTCTAGCTTGCACCGCCAATGTGCATTCTACCATGGGTCTCTTCCATTTCCGGTGATAAGCAAATTCATCCATTACGTTGTCTTCAACAAGGTAATCCACATCATCCAAGTCCGAGTATGCCATTCTACCGACCCCCTCCAAACGATCGCTCGAGAATTGTCTTAGGCTGGTTTAAAGAGTTTCAATGATCTCTGAATCAAAAGTAATTCTTTTTGCCACTTAAGGAAATATCTCTACGAGTCACCTTCCCTAAGGTGTATCGTTATGGTATTAAGGCAACTCAACTCCTCGCTACTTGACAATCGATTACCACCTTCTTAAGCGTGAAATTGTTGTCTACCTAGTGAACCTTCGTCATCCGTTTCTTTCCACCCCTCTTGATGTGTATCTCGTGTCTCAACCCGAGAGATGGTCCTATGTCTCATTCCGTGAGTTGTTCGATCTTCGAGAAGATCGACCCTTCTAGAGTCTCCTTCTTCCCTCCATGTCATGTTGGCAGGATTTCTCAGAGCAAGACATCAAGAAAATGATGGTGAACAAATCAACGTTCAGTTGAAGTGCAACCTGGATCGTGAAGATTATACTAGTTGCGTTTACCTTTCACCTTACCCTACGCTTGAATCTCGAGACGAGATTCTTGTTTAGTGGGGGTGAGTTGTCACATCCCTAGCTTTACCCTGGCCTTGGACTAGCTTGGTTGCTGCATCATGTTTAAATTCAAATGAAATTTGAATTGAGGAATTTTCAAAGCCTCAGAAACCTCTAAAAATAACCAACAGTTAAATCTTCTCAAATGTGTCCAAGAAAATGTTCCTGTTATCCTCTGGAAATATTGGCAAGAGGTAAAATCCAAACCAATATTTTTGGTGTCTCGGAAACATTTAATTTGGGCATTTGAATTAAAGCAATAATTATTTGAATTGGATTTATATCTACTATTAAATAAATATAGGTCCAATAATTCTGAAATATTTTGTGGAGCATTGTTTTAATTCTTTTAGCTCCTAAAAATATTGTCAGAAGCAAAATAAATTGAATTGGTTTCAAAACCAAATTCAAAACAAACCTGCAAAATAGAAAACTGAAATAATTAGAAAAAGACAGAGAGAGAAGGGAATTACCTGGCGCCACTTACCTGGCCCAGCTGGCCAGCCCCCCAGCCGGCCCAGCCCACCTCCCCCCTTGTCCTCTTCTTCCTCTGCCAGTAGGCAGAGGCGAGGCGTGGCGCGCGCCCGAAGAGCGCCGGCCACCTCCTGCTTCGCCGTGGCAGCCTCCCTGCCCCCCTCCTCGACGCCCGGAGACGCCACGCCACCCCTCGGACCCCTCTCACTCTTCCTCGAGGCCCCGCCCCTCTGCTCTTTCTCTCTCGCCCGAACCCGAACACAGCCGTCGCCGCCGACTAGAACCACCGCGGCCACAGGCCCTCCCCCGCCTCGCCGACGTGTTCATGGCCTCCGTTTCGACCTCCTCGTCCTCCCCGTCGACTCACTCGACGCCGGATGCCTCAAAACACCGTCACCGGCCTCTTCTTCATCGCCGGCCGCCGCGGATCCCCATCATCGACTCGTCGCCGTCCGGCCTTCCCCGAGCATGCTTCGGCGTCCGCTGCAACCGCCGTGAGCCACCGAACCTTTTCCCCCTCTCCGTTCCCTCTCTGGCACGCCGTAGCCGCCGCCCCACGAGCACCCGAAGCCGCCGTCCGCCATGGCCGGTGAGCTCCGTGCTCCCGAGATTCTCCGCCTGCGCTCGTTGCCTCCGGGCGTTCCTGGTGACCCCAGCATCCCGTAGAGCCCATCGGCCGCGCCCGCCGTGCCGTGTAACACCGAAACCGAGCACGCCCGAGCTCCGGCCGCCGCTGCCGAGCTCGAGGCCATCGTCTCCGGCCGCCCTAGCTGCTGCTGCTTGCTGAAATGGGCGCGGGTGAGCTCCAGCTCCCTGTAGCCGCTCTCCTCCGTCCATTTGGACGCCGGAGGAGCGAGCCCGCACCCTCCGCCGCGCCTGTTGCCACCGGCGACGAGCCGCCGGTGGGTTAGGCCCTGCTGACCAGGGGTTTGACCCCCCTGGGTCGATGACAGGTGGGGCCAGCCCCCCTGTTAATTAGTTAGTTTATTTTAATTTAATTACCCCCCCTGCTGACACTGACATGTGGGCCCTAGTGCCCTAATCCTTAATTAAACTAAAATAAACCCCCCCTATTTAACCTGTGACGCTGACATATGGGTCCCACAGGTCAGTTTGACCTGGACGGCGCCCGTTGACCTGCTGACGTCACTATGAGGTCATGCTGACGCCATAATTCATTTTCTGGAATTAATTAATTCTAAATATTCAGGAAATTCCAGAAAATGCCTAAAACTTCTAAAATTCATAGAAATTCAACCGTAACTCCAAATTAAATAAATTATATATGAAAAATAATCAGAAAAATTCAAGGAATCCATCTGTACCATTTTCATGCATGATAGAACAACTTATAGCTGCTGTTTAGCACAAATCAATTAAATGGCATTTGAATAATCACATATGGAGTTTAAATTTGAATCTTGTATTCAAACCAACTTCATTTAATCTGTTGCTAGTTGCATTAGCTCAAAACACATTCATTTTGCCATGTCATGATCATGCATCATATTGTGCATTGCATTGATTGTGTTTCTTTCTGTGTTGCCGGTATTTGTCCCCTCTCGATAAACGTGATACCGATGATGTGATCGCTGACACTGATGAAGACTCAATGTTATCTTCAGAAGTGCCAGGCAAGCAAAACCCCCCTTGTTCATTCCGATACAATCCTACTCTCTCGCTCCTGCTCTCTTTTAATGCATTAGGACAACACCGATTCATCTGTTACTTGCTGCGGTAGCTGAACCCCTTTATCCTCTGCATGACCTGTCATTGCCACAGTAAATAGATGAAACCCACTAGCATGAGTAGGAGTTGTTTGAGCCCTGATGTGCCTACTCATTCATGTTTGTTTGTCATGCCTGCTATTGCTTAGAGTTGAGTCAGGTCCGATTCATCGGGGATGAATCAGAGGCGTGTGAACCTGTCCTACTGTGTGTGAGCTAAGTGTGTGAACACGATTTGGTAAAGGTAGCGGTGAGAGGCCATGTAGGAGTACATGGTGGGTTGTCTCATTGCAGCCGTCCTCAGGAACTGAGTTCTGTGTTTGTGATCCATGATTCAGCTACTACCATGCATTGGGCCCGAAACCAATGGACCCTCTCGGCTTCTTGATCACCCTTGTCCTCTGTCCAGGAGTTGCAAGTAGTTTCTGGTGTTTGTAGTATGCTGGAGGCCGTGGGCAGCGCTGACCGTAGGGATGGGCTGTGATGCGGTAGGCACGTGGCACGGTGTACCGGGCGCCCGTTTGGTGTCTCGGGAACCCTGTTCACATCGTTTGGGGCTGTGAGCGAAACTCCGGCCGGATCTCCTCATGGATGGAACCCGAATAGGCGATAAACCTGGACTAGAGACTTAGGTGATTAGGTAGGTCGTGGCCGACACCCACGTTGGGCTTCCGCTTGAAGGTTGCCGAGTACATGTCGTGTAAACGGCGGTAAGTGGTGAGAGCGTGTGTGAAGAAGTACACCCCTGCAGGGTTAACCTAATCTATTCGAATAGCCGTGTCCGCGGAAAAGGACTTCTGGGTTGCTTATATCAGTTCATAGACAAGTGAAAGTGGATACTCTAAAATACGCAAGATAAGCGTGAGTGCTATGGATGGCGTTCTCGTAGGGAGACGGGAGCGGATCCATAGTGGTGTATTGATATGGTGAATATGTGGACTCGTGTGCGCCACCTCAAAAAAGTTACTCGCAGTCGTAGTTCAGGATAGCCACCGAGTCAAAGCTGGCTTGCTGCAGTTAAACCCCACCATCCCTTTGTTGATAATGATGCATATGTAGATAGTTCTGATGTAAGTCTTGCTGGGTACATTTGTACTCACGTTTGCCTATTTTATGTTTTTGCAGAGAGACTTCAGTCTCACTAGTATTTCTGCGTGGTCTTCGACGTTTAGCTTGATACCTCAGCTACGATCTTGTGCCCTCGGCAGGATCTGATAGATAGTCAGGCTTCTCAGCCTTTTTCATTTATAGTTGTCTGTACTCAGACATGATAGCTTCCGCTTGTGCTTTGACTTGTATGCTCTGAGTGTTGGGTCATGAGACCCATGTTTGTAATATCTCGCTCCTCGGAGCCTATTGAATAAACTACTTGAGTCGTAGAGTCATTTTGTGATGCCATGTTGTATTGCACATATCGAGCATATTGTGTGTATGTTATTGAAATGCTTGGTATGTGTGGGATCTGACCATCTAGTTGTTTATCTTTAGTAGCCTCTCTTACCGGGAAATGTCTCCTAGTGTTTCCACTGAGCCATGGTAGCTTGCTACTGCTCCGGAACACTTAGGCTGGCCGGCATGTGTCCTTCTTCGTTCCTGTGTCTGTCCCTTCGGGGAAATGTCACGCGATGATTACCGGAGTCCTGTTAGCCCGCTACAGCCCGGTTCACCGGAGTCCTGCTAGCCCAGTGCTACAGCCTGGATTCACTCGCTGATGACCGACACGTTCGATGCTGGGTCATGGATGCCTGTCCCTGTAAGTCTGTGCCACTTTGGGTTTACGACTAGCCATGTCAGCCCGGGCTCCTTATCATATGGGTGCTAGCGACACTATCATATACGTGTGCCAAAAGACGCAAACGGTCCCGGGCAAAGGTAAGGCGACACCCGTGGGAATACCGTGCGTGAGGCCGCAAAGTGATATGAGGTGTTACATGCTAGACCTATGTGGCATCGAGTCGGGGTCCTGACAGCGTTGGTATCAGAGCCTGACTGCCTGTAGGTTACCAAGCCAAACTGGTCGAAGTTGAGTCTAGAAATTCTTTAGTTATATAAGGGAATTGATTGTGGGATGGAACGTAAGGCTCTTTTTACTCCTTATACCTCATGGCCTTCTGATCTGAGTCATCATCTTCTCTTCTACAGGGATTAAGAACTAGGCTATCTCTTCTTTCTATCAGGATCACGTGTTACTAATCCGTAGACTTATAAGATTGTTGGATTAAGCCTCGTTTCAGTTCCTAGTACTTTTGTATGTTAACTGTTGATCTCGAGACCTTGATATTGTGCTTCTGAGTGGTTATGCCACCATTTTTGTGAATGTCTCAAATCTTTTCTGAGCATTTACAGCCGTTATGCTGTCCGAGTCATTCCAGGTTTCTAAATAGTCTGATGCATTTGCAAAATCCTTTCCCTCTGGTTTCGACGTTCCTTTATGCCAGCTCAATCACACTAATTGTTGAGTTGAGGTATTCTATTGCCTTGACATTATGTTGGAGTTACTATTATGACCCTAGGTGTCTCAGGGGATCATCTAGTAGTCTAGCCATGATTTATGTTCCAGTGTGATGACTCTGGCCGTCATTATCGAAAGCATCCCGTGATGCCATTTAGTAGTAGGTATTCTATCCCTGGGTTTTGAACCCGAGATTCACCCTACTTGCTTCATGTTGATAGTTTTGCTCGTTCCTTTAGGATATTAGCAACCTTTGCGATAGTCCTTGAAGTCCGTGGTATCTTCTTCTTCCAAATACCATGAACTACTTATGGCAGAAGTTCCTCGTTGAACTGAAATATCACAACAGGATTATTTTTGATGAGTTCTCCATTATATATTGTGGCTCTGCCAGTTCTACCTTTCTGCTTGGGTTATCCGGAAGAAATATGTTGAATTCGTTCGACATGCTAAACCATGCATCCACAACTCAGAAAATCGTATGTTCCTTTGAGTTGTCCCTCTTTAGTTGTCTTCTGACCCCCGTCTATCAATTGATAGTCAAGATTATGTGTGCATTCGTTCATCGATGCCTATTACTCTTGTGGTCCGTCAAGCCATTCCATTCAGAATGACTAGGAGAAACAAACTCCAGTACCTCTTCCATATCCAGGATTGGGTCAAAGAAGTTGTGCTCCGCAGATCAAATGCCAATCCAGCTTTTGCTCTGTTCTACCTTGGAGTATTACCATCTTTTATATCGGGATTGTTATAGGAATTGCACCCCATCCTATGAACTCTTGGTACAGTGATACTTCTTGCCATCATTGTTCATTCCTCGGTTCCTGTGTTATTGTAACCGGAATGTCGACAAGTGAATCATGATGTGTGAAATCAATACTCCAAGCAACTACGTTGCTTGGTAGTTAAATGGACAATAACGTCATCCTTAGCGAGTTGACTATTGAATCATTACCCTAAGGTTGATTGTGCTACCTAGTCCATTTTCCTGGTGCACTCCTCGATTGATGAGATAGGATTTGCTAAGTCCTCGCTCATTTGATCATATCATCTTGCCCTGAAAAGCAAGATTGTTCTCGAGCTTAGTAACATATCAGTGGTTCGTGATTTTCCGAAGATCTTCTCGGAAGTACTACCAGGTTGTCACCTGACCGCCATGTTGAGCTCGTGATCAAGTTGGGTTATTGTAAACCACCCTTTCTCCAAGAATCCGTGTTGGATACCCCTGAGCTAGTTGGTTAAGCTAAACGACAACTTGGAGAGTTGGAAGATAAAAGCTTGCCTGACTTAGTTCGTTCCAAAGGGATATTCTTGTGTAGTGTGTGTTGAAGAAAGATGATATCTTCATCGATTGGTCCTTGTGATCAGTTGCTGGACCTATCGTCTCATCAATCCTTTGATTTGAGTGTGGGCTATCGTCAAATCAAATCAGAACCAACGATGTTCGTAATGTTGTCTTACTCGTGGTTGATCCCTCGAGCATACACCATTATATCTTTTGGGTCTGACCAATGCTATCCCTTGTTCACTTAACTATGAAATTCCTTTTAAAAGGAAACCCCTTTATCCTTTGCATGACCTGTCATTCCACAGTAAATAGATGAAACCCACTAGCATGGGTAGGAGTTGTTTGAGCCCTGTTGTGCCTACTCATTCATGTTTGTTTGTCATGCCTGCTACTGCTTAGAGTTGAGTCAGGTCTGATTCATCGGGGATGAATCAGAGGCGTGTGAACATGTCCTACTGTGTGTGAGCTAAGTGTGTGAACACGATTTGGTAAAGGTAGCGGTGAGAGGCCATGTAGGAGTACATGGTGGGTTGTCTCATTGCAGCCGTCCTCAGGAACTGAGTTCTGTGTTTGTGATCCATGATTCAGCTACTACCACGCATTGGGCCCGAAACCAATGGACCCTCTCGGCTTCTTGATCACCCTTGTCCTCTGTCCAGGAGTTGCAAGTAGTTTCTGGTGTTTGTAGTATGCTAGAGGCCGTGGGCAGCGCTGACCGTAGGGGTGGGCTGTGATGCGGTAGGCACGTGGCACGGTGTACCGGGCGCCCGTTTGGTGTCTCGGGAACCCTGTTCACATCGTTTGGGGCTGTGAGCGAAACTCCGGCCGGATCTCCTCATGGATGGAACCCGAATAGGCGATAAACCTGGACTAGAGACTTAGGTGATTAGGTAGGTCGTGGCCGACACCCACGTTGGGCTTCCGCTTGAAGGTTGCCGAGTACATGTCGTGTAAACGGCGGTAAGTGGTGAGAGCGTGTGTGAAGAAGTACACCCCTGCAGGGTTAACCTAATCTATTCGAATAGCCGTGTCCGCGGAAAAGGACTTCTGGGTTGCTTATATCAGTTCATAGACAAGTGAAAGTGGATACTCTAAAATACGCAAGATAAGCGTGAGTGCTATGGATGGCGTTCTCGTAGGGAGACGGGAGCGGATCCATATTGGTGTATTGATATGGTGAATATGTGGACTCGTGTGCGCCACCTCAAAAGAGTTACATTGCAGTCGTAGTTCAGGATAGCCACCGAGTCAAAGCTGGCTTGCTGCAGTTAAACCCCACCATCCCCTTTGTTGATAATGATGCATATGTAGATAGTTCTGATGTAAGTCTTGCTGGGTACATTTGTACTCACGTTTGCCTATTTTATGTTTTGCAGAGAGACTTCAGTCTCACTAGTATTTCCGCGTGGTCTTCGACGTTTAGCTTGTTACCTCAGCTACGATCTTGTGCCCTCGGCAGGATCTGGTAGATAGTCAGGCTTCTCAGCCTTTTTCATTTATAGATGTATGTACTCAGACATGATAGCTTCCGCTTGTGTTTTGACTTGTATGCTTTGAGTGTTGGGTCATGAGACCCATGCTTGTAATATTTCGCTCCTCGGAGCCTATTGATTAAATACTTGAGTCATAGAGTCATGTTGTGATGCCATGTTGTGTTTGCACATATCGAGCATATTGTGTGTATGTTATTGAAATGCTTGGTATGTGTGGGATCTGACTATCTAGTCGTTTATCTTCAGTAGCCTCTCTTACCGGGAAATGTCTCCTAGTGTTTCCACCGAGCCATGGTAGCTTGCTACTGCTCCGGAACACTTAGGCTGGCCGGCATGTGTCCTTCTTCGTTCCTGTGTCTGTCCCTTCGGGGAAATGTCACGCGATGAATACCAGAGTCCTGTTAGCCCGCTACAGCCCGGTTCACCGGAGTCCTGCTAGCCCAGTGCTACAGCCTGGATTCACTCGCTGATGACCGACACGTTCGATGCTGGGTCATGGATGCCTGTCCCTGTAAGTTTGTGCCACTTTGGGTTTACGACTAGCCATGTCAGCCCGGGCTCCTTATCATATGGATGCTAGCGACACTGTCATATACGTGTGCCAAAAGGCGCAAACGGTCCCGGGTAAAGGTAAGGCGACACCCGTGGGAATACCGTGCGTGAGGCCGCAAAGTGATATGAAGTGTTACATGCTAGATCTATGTGGCATCGAGTCGGGGTCCTGACAGTCATACTGCCACCACAAAAATCATGAGGTGGAACTCAGAAGCTTGAGTAAGCCATTCCATTAACCATTGTCTTGTTGGGATTGATCGCTCTTGAAGTTGGATACCGGTAGGGAGACAATTATGAGCCATTCTCCATAGTACTACCTTCATCTTGTTAGGGTACCGAATTGACCATAATTTCCTCCATGCCTTTTCTATCGTATTTTGATTGGACGTCGCACCTTTGGAAACCTTAATTCTATCTTTCCAGAATATTTTTGATCTGGCCAGATTATATGCAGACCTCACTGAGTATATACCACTCTTGGTATGGGGCCAAGAGGGGAAATCAGTACAACCATCAGAACTTATTGGAATACTAAGAATCATCCATGCAATCTCTCCAGGAAAGAGGTATCTAACCATATCTTCATTCCAGCATAGTTCATTCTCTTTCATTAGGGAGTTATCTGTTTGACTCTCAGTAAGAGAAGCGATTGTGGACGTTATACCAGATGGCAGGTCTGGTATCAAGTTGTGTCATGCCACTTTATAAATTTCCCATCTCCTAATCTCCAAAGAAGGCCTTGCTGCAGCAGTTTCTTGCCATGCATGATACTGCGCCATGTATAAGATGATCTTGGACATTGCGCATTCCAGAAATCCCCGTTAGGGAAGTAGCGTCCCTTCAACACTTGGGCACACAATGAATTAGGTTCAGTCAATAGCCTCTAGCGTTGTTTCCCGTGCAAAGCTTGGTTAAAGATCGCCATATCGTGAAAGCCCACACCCCTCAAATGTTTCGGTGTAGAAAGCCACTCCCATGATCTCCAGTGAAGCTTTTTCTTCCCATTATCAGCTCCCCACCAGAAGTTGGAAATACGCTTTCTCAGTTTGTCACATACTGCAATAGGGATTTGAAAGCAGCTCATGACATAGGTGGGAATTGCTTGAGCTATAGCTTTGAGGAGAACTTCTTTCCCTACCCTTGATATAGGCCTATCACTCCATCCATTTAGATGTTTCCAAAGCCGACCAGTGAGAAAGTTAAAACAATTCGATAGGGAGCATCCCACCAAGGTCGGCATACCAAGGTATTTAGAGCATCTCCAGCCG
>NC_057813.1:34624669-34626272 GCF_018294505.1 Triticum aestivum | reverse complement strand
ACCTCCTCCACGAGGCCAACTACTAGGTGCCGCCTGACATGCGCACGCCGGGGCGGTGGAGGCTCAGCGCAGGAGGCGTCCCAGTCCCCTCGCAGCCCGACACCGACAACCTCGACTACTTCCACGGCGAGATCGAGCGCCTCCGGGCCTCCCTGTCGGAGGAGGTGCGTGGCCACCCGGAGTACGCTGCCGATAACAACGCCAGCTGGGCGGTGTACTTCCAATGCCGCCACGAGGAACAGCTTGCATCCACCAACAACGCGCCGGTGAGGGGGCGCCACAACACCGACGGCCGCCGCCTGTGGAGGGGCGTCCCCGGGCGGACGCTACACTTCGTCGTTGGGCACCTCGAGGGCGGCAACCAACCGCCACTCCAGTACCGGCCTGCCCCGGTGCCTCTCTCCGCCAGAGCGGTGGCGGTATTTGGCTACTGCGGCGCATGGCGGGTGGGTTGTCCTCCTCCTCCTCCTCCCACTCCCACTCGTCCGGATTGCCGACGCTCGCCAGCATCAAGGCCGAGCCCGTGGACGCCGCTAGGGCTGCGCACCCGCGGCAGTGGCGCCCTCGTCATCAACGAGGGCAACCGCGGTTCCTCTTCCTCCTGCCTCGACAAGCCGAAGATGGAGCTGGGGCTCATCGGCGTGAAGAGCAAGCACGATGCCTTGGCCGCCGATGACGAGGCCGCCCTCAAGTGGGCGCGCGAGGACTACGCCAAACTGGAGATGAAGCGCCAACGCCGCACCCTCGAGGAGATCGCGCATGGCGCCGCAACCGTGACGGGGATGGTGTCATCGTCCTAGAGGACAGTGACGACGACGCGCCATCGCCGCCAACCAAACCCGTCCGCCAAGGCGACGCAGGGCAGAGGTGCAACAAGGACGGCGGCGGCGTGAAGGAGGAGACCGACGACGACGGCGACGACTACAACGCCTTCACTGCGTTCTTCGGCCTGTAGGACGGGCGTCGGACGGCGGCGCAGTAGTTTTTAATTATGTTTTTAAGTTCTTATGTACAAATATCAATGAAATCGCCTCGAATTTGGCCGAATCTTGTCGTGTTTGGCCGAATTTTGGCCGAGTTTATTTTTCAAAAAGACGGCGTCTCGGTTGGGCTTGGGGCGCCGGTTGGGAAACCGACCGCCCCCACACCAAAAATATAGCTGGCGCGCCCCCAGGCGGCGATATTTCAAGCAGGGGGCCGAACGGCGGGAGATTCTCTTAGCGTGCAGCATATCATCTTGTACCCCGATATTCTGTTTTATTCTCTCTTTCAGTTGTCCTTCACAGTGTGGGCCAAAGAATAATAACCGACTTCTGTAAATTGATTTTCTGCCCGAAACCCTTACAATAGATCTGCAACGTCGACTTTAGAGCATTAAGGCTTTTGTCATCACCCCTGGTAAAGAAAATGCTCTCATCAGCGAATAAGAGGTGTGAAATGGACGGCCTTCCTACCATTACAAATGCCTCTAAGCTCCCCTGCTTCTTCTTTTTTTGAATCGCAGAAGCCATCCGGGATGTCATGGGCCATCAGAAATCCCTTTATGGCCGCACATTGTGTGTGTCTGTATTTGCTTTTATAGATTCTCTGAATAAAAAGAGAA